>NC_064430.1:777500-825000 GCF_023375975.1 Astyanax mexicanus
CGGAGGAGGCGTGTGCTAGTCTTCACCCTCCTGATGTTGGAGCATCACTAGTGATGGGGGCTATGTAGAAGTGTGGAATTTCTTACATCAATTATACTGGAGGCGGGGCTAGAGGCGGGGCTTGAGGCAGATACAGGTACAACAAGAGTCCCCAGTTTTATGTAGACGAAGTCCTCAGCCCAAAAATCCAGACGAGCAGCTAGTTTAGCTTGTGCTCCAACCACAAGTATCACCTTTATCCATTAGTTTGTTGCTGTGGCGTGCTCAGCTAACCCGCGTGGACCGTGGTTGGTGTGGTATTGCAGTCTTTATATGTGTTCCAGTTGGCCGTGTTTCTCAGATGCTTTGGTATTCACACTATAATAATAATAATGATTATTTGATTGTGAGTTAGTCTGCTACATTCTCTCCTATATGGGTCTATTAGTATCATGTATGAAAGTGGCCCAAATCAGAAGTGAAAATGATACTGTAAATCAGAGTGAATTAAGAGTCATATTCTACTGGCAGTATTTATCTTTTACTGGGACTAGACAAGCTGTGTGTGTGTGTGTGCATTTAAATCAGCAGCAAGATGTGCATTTATTAGAGTTTGTAGGGTGTCCACAAATATTTGACATGTTTTGTATCTGTTGCTGCAGCTGGTATTAAAGTACAGCCTGTACCATCAGAATTAATGCTGGACCAACCACACAAGCACACAAGCACACAACCGGAAATCCATCCACTTGGGGGGTTTGTGGGTTTTATGTGTTTTTAAAAGGAAGTGGAGTTGCGTCACAGTGTGTGTGTGTGTGTGTGTGTGTGTGTGATTGCTCACACACTTCACCATCTCCGTGTCCTGAGGCTGCTCTTCTCTGTCTCTATAAGAGCCGACTCTTTTGAAAGGCTGCTGCTGGACCAGAACATCAATGAGCACTCACTTTATTTCCCAGAGACTTAGAGACTGTGTGTGTGTGTGTGTGTGAGTGTGTGTGTGTGTGTGTGTGTGTGTGTGTGTGTGATAACGCTGGTGTATATCTTGTGAATATGTTGTGAAACACAATAAATTTAGATTAATTCTGGAAGATTTTTTCATATTCAAGTGTTTTAGGATGAGTTGGGGATGAGTTGGGGATGAGTTTTTCAGCTGTTAGTTTGGGTGCTGCTCTCTCACTCTACCTCACACTCTACCTCACTCTACCTCACTCTACCCTTACTCTCTACCTCACTCTACCTTACTCTTTACCTTGCTGTACCTTGGCCTATCTTGTATGTTTGAGTATTGGGGATGTGTTGGTGTGTGTTGGTGTGTGTTGGTGTGTGTTGGTGTGTGTTGTGTGTTGGTGTGTGTTGGTGTGTGTTGGTGTGTGTTGGTGTGTGTTGTTGTGTGTTGGTGTGTGTTGGTGTGTGTTGGTGTGTTGGTGTGTGTTGTTATGTGTTGGTGTGTGTTGGTGTGTGTTGGTGTGTTGGTGTGTGTTGGTGTGTTGGTGTGTGTTGTTGTGTGTTGGTGTGTGTTGGTGTGTGTTGGTGTGTGTTGGTGTGTGTTGGTGTGTGTTGGTGTGTGTTGGTGTGTGTTGGTGTGTTGGTGTGTGTTGGTGTGTGTTGTGTGTTGGTGTGTGTTGGTGTGTGTTGGTGTGTTGGTGTGTGTTGGTGTGTGTTGGTGTGTGTTGGTGTGTGTTGTTGTGTGTTGGTGTGTGTTGTTGTGTGTTGGTGTGTGTTGGTGTGTTGGTGTGTGTTGGTGTGTGTTGGTGTGTTGGTGTGTGTTGGTGTGTGTTGGTGTGTGTTGGTGTGTGTTGTTGTGTGTTGTTGTGTGTTGGTGTGTGTTGGTGTGTGTTGGTGTGTGTTGGTGTGTTGGTGTGTGTTGGTGTGTGTTGGTGTGTGTTGGTGTGTGTTGGTGTGTGTTGGTGTGTGTTGGTGTGTTGTTGTGTGTTGGTGTGTGTTGGTGTGTGTTGTTGTGTGTTGTTGTGTGTTGTTGTGTGTTGGTGTGTTGGTGTGTGTTGTTGTGTGTTGGTGTGTGTTGTGTGTTGTGTGTTGCTGTGTTGTAGTGGGTGGATAAACAGCATGTCTGTATGGGAGAAGGTTGAGCTGCAGTGGCTGCAAGAGAACGAGCGGTGTGTGTGTGTGTGTGTGTGAGAAAGAGAGTGTGTGAGGGGGTGGAGGTAGAGAGAAAGAGAGAGAGAGAGGTAGAGAGAAAGAGAGAGAGAGTGGTAGAGAGAGGGAGGGTTGGAGTGTACTGCTATAAATAGTACTGGTTGCTCTGCAGTGTGGCAGCCTGTCTGTGAGGAAACTCCGTCAGATCAGTAGCCCAACCAGAGAACATCCACATCTACCCAACATCTACCCCACACTCCTCACACATCCACCCCACACTCCTCACACATCTACCCCACACTCCTCACACATCCACCCCACACTCCTCACACATCTACCCCACACTCCTCTCACATCCACCCAACATCTACCCAACACTCATCACACATCCACCCAACATCTACCCCACACTCCTCACACATCCACCCAACATCTGCCCCACACTCCTCACACATCCACCCAACATCTACCCAACACTCCTCACACATCCACCCAACATCTACCCAACACTCCTCCCAACATCTACCCAACACTCCTCACACATCCACCCAACATCTACCCAACACTCCTCACACATCTACCCAACATCTACCCCACACTCCTCACACATCTACCCAACACTCCTCACACATCTACCCAACACTCCTCACACATCTACCCAACACTCCACACCATACGAGTGGGAGCTACACCAGAACAAAATAAATCTCCATATATTTCAGTACGTCCTGAGGGTTATTCCTATAGGAGAACTTAACGTCAGGACCAGCAGCACAAATCAACAGCTTAAATTATTCTAATGAACCCAACATTAAGCATCTACTATATATCCAGTGTTGGGAGTTAGGGGTAAGTGATGAAATCAGAAATTGAGGATGAGTTGGGGTTTGGGGATGAGTTGGGGAATTGAGAATGAGTTGTGGATGAGATGGGGTTTGGAGACTAGTTCAGAAGTTTAGGATGAGTTGGAATTTGGGGATGAGTTCAGGAGTTTGGGGATGAGATGGGGTTTGGAGATTAGTCCAGAAGTTGGGGATGAGTCAGGGACATGGGATATTGAGAATGAGTTGGAGAGTTGAGAATAAGTTGGAGATAAGATGCTGAGATAGGGATGAGTTGGGGAGAACTACTCCAGCTAATAGTAGGTAGATGTTGACCATTATATTTGGTGTCCATCCATCCATCCATCCATCCATCCATCTATCTATCTATCTATCTGGTGAAAGTATCAGTAGCAGATGAGTGCACTGAGGTAACTGTGGTAAAGAGTGGTTGAATAAGTGTGTGTGTGTGTGTGTGTGTGTAAATGTGCTGAGACAAGGCGTTTAGGGGCATCCATTTATAAAACATGACAAGCAGCCTCAGGCCAGTCAGACCAGTGGTGTGTGTATATATGTGTATGTGTGTATATAGATGTGTGTGTGTGTGTGTGTGTGTGTGTGTGAGGGGGCAGGGGGTCGATGGAGTCTGCTGCAACTTCAAAGCCAAGACACTGGACTCGTCTAGACATGCAATAACATTCTGTGTGTGGCATAATGGATGAGATTATTGGAAATATGAAGTGTGTGTGTGTGTGTGATGTGTGAAATAATGACCTGTATCAGTTATGATATTTCACACCAGTAAATCAGCTCATCTAAGTTCCCAGTATGGGATTTATAGCCAACAGTTATAGTATAGAGGACATCTACCTGAACGCAGTGAAACAAAGTGCCAATAAAATGATCATATTTGATAAGTTTAAGCTGGAGTTTGTTGAAAATCTTTATTATTAGGCGTGAGACAAAATATATTGATATTTCGATATATATTACGTTGTTTTTCTTTGCGATACATTATTGATATTTGATATTTTGTAGGGCTCTATGATCATGCCACTATGATCGGGAGGTCGCTGGTTTGAATCATGGTCATGCAGCTTACCCTCAGCTGCCGGAGCCCCGAGAGAGCACAGATGGTCTTGCTCTCTCTGGGTGGGTACAGTACAGTAGGTGGCGCTCTCTCTTTCCCCTCATCACTTCCCCACATCGCTTTCCTCCCAGCGTTAAGTGCTGTGATGCTACTCGACAAAATGTTCAAAAAGAGGTGCAGATTAACTTCACATGTATAGGGGGATAATAGGGGGGGTAAATTGGGGAGAAAATGGGAAAAAAGCTAGTTATTATCACAGATACATCCCTGCTGTCAGAAGCTTATTCAGAAAGATCCACATCTCAGCAGCTGATTTGTCATCTTTGCTTTCATTGTGTGTGTGTGTGTGTGAGTTAGTGTGTGTGTGTGTGTGTGTGTGTGTGAGTTAGTGTGTGTGTATGTGTGTGTGTGGTGTGAATCAGAGCTGTAACTGGATGCTGCTAATCAGAGCTGCTCTGCTGGTGTGTGTGTGTGTGTGTGTGTGTGTGTGTGTGTGTGTGTGTGTGTCGTATTGATCTCTCGGCTCTGTGGGCTTTGTGTTCAGGATGCTTAGACTCATTCTACACGCTACACGGCTCGTTATCACACACACACACACACACACACACAAACACACACACACACACTCATCCAATATCATCTCCATTGCAGTGTCCCCCCACAGCTGCATTCTAAAGCATGCCCCACGGGTCTTCCTGCATTTTACATAGCCTCCCAATGAGTGTGTGTGTGTGCGTGCGTGTGTGTGTGTGTGTGTAGCAATTTAAAGCAGATGTTATTATGTAGCCCCACCCCCCACTTGTCCTCTTATACACACATATATCCTGTTGCGGACTGAAAATTGTAAACAGCTAACCACAGCTGTATAAGTAGTGAGGTGTTATCTTGTGGGAGATTGGGGTTTGAGATTGAACCCTGACAGAAATCGCATTCACACTCAGTGCAGGAAACTCCACCCACATATCCCACAGATCAGTTCTATGGCATTTTGTTTAGCTTAAATGGAATGTGGCAAAAGTCACGGGACGTCCAACATTTTCAAACATTGATTTATTGCACTTTTGTAATACTTTAATAATTATTCCACATATAATCACTGCTTTAGTCGTGTATGTATGTTTAATAAACCGTTGGGGGAAATATATCTTATAGGTTCAATCCTAACTATAGGTTTAAATAGGATCTCCGGTGGATTTGGCATTTTACAGACTCTAAGACTAGATCTTAGCAGGGCATTATTACACATGTTGTAAAGTAACACATGACATTGTAAAGACTGTCATTAGTGTAAAAATGTCTTTATTTCTAATTGTTGTCCATTTTGCTGCATCCTGGTGTCGCAGTGCTGTTTGCAGAGGTGATATGTTTGCATGTATGAAATCCTATCATTCCCGCCCACTCCTCCACCGGACTAAAGCAGCGTTATACCGGATCACCAGATCACTTTTTTTCACAAAGATCAGCTCACATGGCGTTCATTCATACTAGAGACACAAGTAGACATTTTAAAATGAATGAAAAATGATGCAGTGAGACCTTTAAAGGGATAGCACAACCATTTTTAAGGTTAAATTTGTAATAAATGACCCAATTGTTAAACTAAAATTTATAGTCATTTAAAAAAAAAAAGACATTTTAATTATTTTTATTATTGATACAGTATCGCAGCACAAAATATTGCGATAATTCAAATTATGTACGATAGTTTCTTACACCTCCATACACAAGTTGTGTGAATAGAAGGATATAAAGCCACACACACACACACACTTATACAGGTCTGTGTTCTCTCCTGAATGTCCTCCATGCTGGGGGGGAGGGTGGGGGGTGGGGGGTGATGTGCTGTGCTCTGCTGGACTCTAGAGGGTCTTATTCCTCTTATAGCTGATAGCATCACCACCAGCGTGCAGGACAAACTGCTGCCGTACAACACACACACACACACACACACTCTCTCTCTCTCTGCAGGGAGATGGAGGGAGTGATAGTGAGATGGAGGGATTAGGTTGGTGTGAAGGAGATCAGCCCCGGAGGAGTTCAGCTCTGCAGTGCCTTTAATACGCCTCATTCACCTCCACCCGTTCTCTCATTATCTAATGGAGCGTCTCACATGCTGTCAGTGTGCTGCTGTTTACCTGCTGTTGAATCATTAAAAAAAACACTACATACCTGTCTGATAATCTGATATACTGTAGGAATACTGAACAGGTGAGCTCTTACCTGGGGAGCTGTTAACTTACAGTTTCTGAGGCTGGTAACTTATGATGAACTTATCTTGTACAACAGAGGAAACTCGTATTTTTTTTAACTAAAACTAACACAAAATTGCAGTGTTATGTTTTTAATGTTATGTAAAACTACTGTGTTTTATATGTTGGTCTATAATAATAAACATATTATAATAATAATAAAAAATATATAATAAAAAATAATTAGTAAGGGAGTTTGTAATTAAATATTCACACTGGTTGTTAGGATCTTTTGGTTTCTTTTGGATAATTAAACATGCACTGGGTCAGTATGACCCGGGAACACCATTGCCGATCCTGACAAATGAACATAACAGGAGGGTTATGTTCCTGTTACATAACCAAATCCCAATATTTATTTATTATTTAGTTTATACTCTGTGTTCTGTCCCTCATTCTGGCTGTTGTGTATCAATCAATAGCATTTGAAACCATGGCTGTGACTCCAAAATGGAAATTGCATTTTTTCTAAACATACTGTTGTGAACTCGTTCCAGTGTTTTAGGTCATTGTCCTGTTGCATTACCCAACTTCTATAGACTTCTAAAGGCAGGGCTTCCAATTGGCATTTTTCAGCAGGATTTCCCAAGTTTCCCAGACACTTTCTTGTCCTGTAATGTCTACAGAATTATCCAGATATACCAATCCAACATTTATAGAGCAGCTGGGACTCAACCTACGAGTGTAGAGCAGGATCTACAGGCCCAGCTGTAGCAACACCTGTATGTAAATGTGCTGCAGGATCCATACAGAACCTGTAGAACCTCCATACATCTATATTATGGCTATATCAGGAGTTTTAAAGCTGAATCTGAGTGTTACTGAGTGTTACAGCAGTACTCTGGTCCTCAGGTCTTGAGTTTGGATTAGCGTAGCTGCTGTAAATACAGGCTCAGTGAGTCACACACACACACACACACACACACACACACACACACACACACACAGTGCAGCGTTTGGAAAGGAGCTTATATTATTATGACGTGGACGTCTCTGCACGCCGCCTGCCTCTCGTAAACAAAATATATTCCTCTTGACTTCATACGTAAACCTCAAATCCCAGTATTTATTCATTATTCAGTGTACTCTGTGTTCTGTCCTTCATTCTGTCTGCTGTGTGTAAACACGCCGCTTACGCTTGAAGTTCTACCTTTTTTTTTAGCTTTATTTTGTGTATTGTTGCACACGCAATCATACATTCAGCTCTTGGTGTGTGTTGATATGTGTAGTGTGTCACTACGTATCCATTCTTTATAAAACGATCAAGCAGAACATTATGACCACCTTGTATCTTGTTACAACTCTGTAAAAAAAAAAAATGAAGAGAGCTCCTCAGTTTCAGTTTCTGAATCAGTTTCTCTGATTTTGCTATTTATAGGTTTATGTTTGAGTAAAATGAACATTGTTGTTTTATTCTATAAACTACAGACAACATTTCTCCCAAATTACAAATAAAAATATTCTCATTTAGAGCATTTATTTACAGAAAATGAGAAATGACTGAAATAACAAAAAAGATGCAGAACTTTCAGACCTCAAATAATGCAAAGAAAACAAGTTCATATTCATAAAGTTTTAAGAGTTCAGAAATAATCAATATTTGGTGGAATAATCCTGGTTTTTAATCACAGTTTTTTCTTCATGCATCTTGTCATCATGTTCTCCTCCACCAGTCTTACACACTGCTTTTGGATAACTTTATGCTGCTTTACTCCTGGTGTAAAAATTCAAGCAGTTCAGTTTGGTGGTTTGATGGTTTGTGATCATCCATCTTCCTCTTGATTATATTCCAGAGGTTTTTAATTTGGTAAAATCAAAGAAACTCATCATTTTTAAGTGCTCTCTTATTTTTATATTTAGGAATTGTAGTGTTTTTATGTTATATCTTGATCTCAGTATTTCAGATTCCTGCTTTGTGAGGCGCTGGATGGTTGGATGGTTGGATGTCTGCAGGCTGCTGTGGTTTGGAGGGGTTTGGGATAGGGGGATGAGATGGGGGGATGAGTTGGAGGGATGGAGAGATGAGTGCGTAAATGAATGAATTATTAAGCTGCTGATGTGAAGGAGCCTTCCTCTCCTCTCGGCTCCCCCGAGCTCCCACAGCCAATCAGCAGCAGAGCTGCCGTCTATTTGGGTCACGCCAATATGTTGCCGGCTTGGCAGAGACATTGTACCATGCAGTCGAGGTATGTGTGTGTGTTTGAGTCATAAAATGAGAATCAGTCTGAAGAAAAATATCACATTTCACATTTGTCATATATATTTATATATTATTTATATATACAGTACTGTGCAAAAGTTTTAGGCACCAAAGCAAATGACACAAATCCATTTATCTCAGCAATATGAGTGATAAAAAAGGACCACATATGATTTAAACAGATGCAAATAAACATAAATACAGTAAAACGTTTATAATCGTCTCATTTTTAACTATAAGTATGTTTTATATCCTGTGAGCCGAGCTGAAGAATAAAGTGTAGAGATTCCAGATTTCTCCTGGATGCTCCTCAGCCAGCATGTGTTTATTATTATGTTCAGTTCCGTCAGCAGCTCACCTGATTTACCACATTTACCAGTAATTAACCACCAAACCAGCTGTTGATTAATATGATGAGAACTAGAAATAAATAACTCTATTAAACTCAGATTAGGAGGAGGAGAGATTAGGAGATGTTTTGTTGTTTTAAGGAAAACTTTTAGCTTTTTGTAAAATTGCTGTTTGTATTTATTGTAATGCTGAGTTAATGTGTTTTACTGAGATAATAAATAAACACTTACTGCACAGATAAGAAGCTTTTTCTTTACTGAAATTCTCACAGGTGTCTAAAACTTTTGCACAATACTTTATATCAGCAGAGCAATTTTTTATGGCATTTTTCAGCAGCATAATGCTCGTCCACACACGGCAAGCAATGTCTGTTTTCCAGGAATCTAAATGACAGAACCTGTCAGGCCAACAGAGAACGTTATAAGAATGTTTTTTTAACATTTTTTAAAGGTTCCAGAAAGTTAAGCCTGTAAAATTACAGAAATAATGATCCGGGAACGTTCTGTAAACATCTGATATGATATAACGGTTTAAATCACAATGTTATAAGAACATTTCTCACGGAACGTTCCCAGATAGACTAATTATAACATTATAGAAATGTTAAAAGTAGGGCTCTGTGTGGTCCAGCAGTCTAAAGCACTGCCACTATGATCAAGAGATCACCAGTTTGAATCCTGTTCATGCAGCTTGCCATCAGCTGCCGGAGCCTTGAGAGAGCACACACAGTTGTCCTTGCTGTTTCTCTCTCTGGGTGGGTACAGTACAGTAGGTGGCGCTCTCTCTTCCCCTCATCACTCCAAGGGTGATGTGGATCAGCACAAGGCTGCGTCTGTGATCTGATGTATCAGAACCGCTGAGTCGCTGCACGAGTGATGTTGCAGCGACGTTACCAGAATGTTTAGGAACGTTAAGTAAAAAAAAAAAAACGTTCTAAGAACATCTGCAAAACTTGACAAAGTGAACGTCAAACGTTTTACACAAAAAAAACAATTAAATTTTAAGAATCAAAAGGACAGAGTAAATGTTGGAGATTGAAAAAAAAGAAATATTTATTTTTTAAATATACTTGATTACTATGTTGTGTTTTTTGCAGTTATTGAAAATTATTATCATATGGATTTACCAGACTTTTTTCATGACTAAGTTTTTGTGGATTTTTAATGGATTTTTGTGGATTTTGCTGCTAAAATCTTTTAGTTCTGGAATCTTTTGCTTTTTACTGTTCCAGAAAAGTTTTGAAAATATCTGACATAATAATGGTTAGCATTACAACATTATTAGAATGTTCCTAGATAGACGAATACTAACATTGTGGAAACAATAAAAGTAACTTTCTCAAAACAAACAAAAAATATATATACACAAGTGACGTTGCAGTGACGTTACAAAACGTTTATAAACATTCAATCTAAATGTTCTAAGCACATTTAGAAAAAATAGACAGATTTATTGTTCTAAGAACGTCAAATTTAAAGATTAGAAAGTGTTCTACTAACCAAAATTCTGTTGTTTTAAAGGTTTATTGGTTTCCCCAATTAACTGTAAATGTTTCACTCTCTCTACATTCATACACATAAAGATTCCTGTTGTTACTTCAACAAAAGCAGCAAAACTACTTTAAAAAATTAGAAAATGTAATATTATTGATTTATAATGTGTAAACAGTGAATGAGGAGGCGTCCCAATACTTCTGTCTAACTCCCCTGAGCTCCAACAGCCAATCAGAAACAGAGCTGCCGTCTATTTGGGTCACGCTAACTTGTTGCCGGCTTGGCAGAAGCATTGTGTGCCTTGCTGTTGAGGTGTGTGTGTGTGTGTTCATGTGTGTGTGATGGAGTTAAGACATAAAAAGCTAATAAAGAGAGTCATTCTGCAGAAAAGAGCACGTTTGAGTCTCTGAGCTCGATTATGGAGCTTTTTTATTTGATGTAAATTATAATCTATATCTCAGAGAGAGACAGTGGAGAGTACAGTGCTTACACACAGATGAGCTGCTGAGTGGACTGGTAATGGGATCTGACATCATTAAAGCAGCGTTTCACCATAAAACTAGCCTTTAATGTGCTGTTTATCTCCATATTCCACATCTCCATGTGACGCTCTGTAGGATATTACCATAGCGCTGTGTCTCAGTCTTTACCCTTTGGTTTAATTTACTTGTAGAAGTTTGCTACCAGCTGTAATACATATTAAATGTACTAGAAATATTAAAAAAATAATAATACCATATTATATTATATTGCAATATTCGGTTTTGCAGTACTGTATCAATTATGGGGCATGCTGAAAAAATTTGACTTAATAATTTGACTTAATAATTTGATAAAAAATTCCATATCATGGTATCATGATATTCTTAAAAGCATTTTGTATTTTCTTTGCTTTTGTAATTGTTTGTTTGCAGTTTATATTCAACAACCATATATACTGCATATAGACACCATATAGACAAGCATTTATAGATGTTTATGTTTCTAGTGAATGTATGAATGTATGTATGCTTTATTCATTTCATTAATAAAACTAAGTTATTTTTTTGTTACAGTAGTTAAATTCTTTCATTCGTGAGTAATAGTTATAGTTATCACACATATACTATAAAATTATAAAATTTCGTAATTTCGTCATGTTGTACTCTGTTGTTAGTTCCCAGTGTTCTGATTGGATAAAAATAAACTTTCTAAATATGTAAATAGTATAAATAGTGTGTTTATATACTACTAGCCTCCTGAATTCTGTTCATTTTTCCCCAAATACTATTTTATTTTATTTTATTATTTTTTTTCCTTTGAGGAAATGTGTATTAGCAAAATAATACTGCATCTATGGAAATGAATTTTGTATTGTTTGCTAATTATGTTAAAACATTTTTAGAAAATAGTTTAGAGGACAAAATAAGCATAAATAAGTCATAACTTTTGATGCACAGCTTTTAGAAATGAGTGAAATACACCCACAAAACAAACAAGCGCAATGTAATGTCTTTTGTCTTCTGTCTTCTCTAAAACACATTGTTCAGTCAACTTCTCTCTAGGGGTGTCACGATTTCGATATTTCATCAAAATCGATCAAAATTATGTTGTGGTCTTGAGCCTCGAAGTCAAAAAGAGGATCGATGATCCCTCCCTCTAAGCTACACAAATGCTGCAGCACACTGTAGCCAACTTTAAAAACTTTAAAATATAAAAATAACAGTTGTTTTGTCTCAAATATGTTAATAGTTTTGGTACCTTAAGGAGCATCTTTCTCTCAGATAAAGTTAATAATATATCTTTATTAAAGAAAAAACTTCTCATTCTCAGGGACCGAAAAAGTCTTAAAGTCTTATTTTTCATGTTTAACTGTTATAGTAGGATAGAGTTCAGTTTATTAAGGCTCTAATTGTTCTATTATTTTGTACATGACTGTTCCTGTATTTTTTTTATTATTTATTTTGTTATGTTGCACATTGCTGTTTTAATAGTGCACACTGCTGCTACCAAAAAAAGCCACTAGATGGCATAACATATATATCTTAATTAAATTATTTAAATTTGAGCATTAGTGCCTAATGTGGTGTATTACAGATCACTTGTATCACTTTGCAGCACTTATATCAAGCCCACCTTTTGAAATAAGATATTGTAAATTTGATGAATCAAACCAATGACTGACCATAGACTAATCTAAAACTGGCATAGGCCTCTCTGCTGTAGAAAAAAAAAGAATAAAGAAAAAAGAAAATCGAGAATCGAATCGAATTGTGAGCCTAAAATCGGAAATAAAATCGAATTGAGGATTTAGAGAATCTTGACACCCCTACTTATCTCGCAAGATAACACCTCACAATTTTATTCCCATCTATCTCTCTGAGATAATACCTCAAAATCAGTTTACATACTGCTTTATGGTCCCTGCATAGACTTCTGCCACTTTTAATCCTCAGCATCGTCTTCTTCATTTCTCACACCTGAATCTCAGCTCATCAGATAATGAAGGACGGAGGAGCTGAATTAAAGAGAAAACACTTGTCTCCACAGGGCCGGGTTGCTCCGCTCCCTCCGTGCTGCAGATGATGGTCATTAAATGTCGCTTGGCGTCGGCTGGAGTGGTCCTATCTTTAGATGTTTGGAAGTGGGCTGTGGGGTTAACCCTGCGAGCGCCGCTGGGTTAAAGCGATGCTCTGATTCTGCAGCGCCGCTTTAATTTTACGCTGTTATTAAATCATCAGCGCTATTGTTGGGTCTCAGTGTGGGTCTGATGATTGTGAAGCTGTGCGGGATAATGAACGTGATTCTGCAGAGCGCTGAGCTTCTCTCGGGGGAGGAGGTACAGATTTAGAGGAGCTTCAGTTCAGATTTAGAGACACATTTCCTTTCTATAAGATAAACTCTGTTAAAAAAAAAAATCAGTTTCTCTGATTTTGCTATTTATAGGTTTATTGTTTGAGTAAAATGAACATTGTTGTTTTATTCTATAAACTACAGACAACATTTCTCCCAAATTACAAATAAAAATATTCTCATTTAGAGCATTTATTTACAGAAAATGAGAAATGGCTGAAATAACAAAAAAAAAGCAGAGCTTTCAGACCTCAAATTAAGTAGTTTTAAGAGTTCAGAAATCAATATTTGGTGGAATAATCCACTGCTTTTGGATAACTTTATGCTGCTTTACTCCTGGTGCAAAAAAAACTCAAGCAGTTTGTGTGATGCTAATAACCAAGAAACTGACATTTATTTGAATGATTTGGAAAATTAAACCAGCTTTAAGCTTCAGTGATGTGAAGGAATGTTGTCAAAATACAGAAATAAGCAGCTTTACCATAAAATACAGTCATTAGCCTGGATATACTCTATATCTGCTGCTTTTTAATTTTGTACTGAAGCTGCAAGACTAGCTGGGACCAAATCAGATCAGATCACAGTGCAATCTATCTATCTATCTATCTATCTATCTATACAAATTCAAATGAACTAAAGCCCTGTGCACATCTACGTATTATTACTTAATAGCATATTATAACATATGAAAGCTATTATAAAGTTTAACACTTACAGTGTTAGTGGAAAAGTGTATAAATACTGTTTTCACTTTAAACGTGGTCTATTTTCGTAATTCCTCAGTGATTTATTAGGTGATTTAACGTAAGCGTGTACGCTGGTGTAATGTTTAATAGTCAGCTATATTTTATCCTGCTGTATATATGGGTATATATATATATATGTATATGTGTGGTGTGATGTGATGTGAAGGCTGGTGGTGGTGGGGGTGTCCTGGATGCAGGCTCCTCTGCGGCTTCCCCGGGGAGCAGGCCGGGTCTCCAGGGCCTCCTGGTGCTTCAGGACCTTGAGTTTCAGCCTCGGAACAGGAACAGGAGCTCCATGATGGATGCACTGGCCCAGTTAAAGCGTCCGTGCAGAGGGGTCCTGGCATGGAGGGGAGAGTAATGAGGTGTCCCGGGCTGTGCCCGCTGATGGAGGAAACCTCCCCCTGGCTCGGGGCTTCCTCACAACCAGCCGGAATACAGTGATAATACAGAATTCCATCAGTTAGAGAGGGAATCCTGCAGACGCCTGTGGATTCTGTGCGGAATAACCGCCAGAAGGGATGTGTTCTGGCGAGAGCTTGATGATATGATGTGTACCATGATACAGGGGTTATGATTCAATTGCAGTACTGTGATCAAGAAGATACTTTGCACTAAAACACATGTTTATAATATCTGAATAAAAGAAAGTTTAATTTTTATCCATTTAGAACCATCAATGGGATCTAACGTGGACAAGGTTCAAACACAACAATAAATAAACCACTTCTGACACCAATCTTTACATCTAAACTAATCATTAAAACTCATATCAAAAAAATGCATCGTCCCTTCAATCAGTTTTTAAAATCAGTGATTAATTCAGCTCATTGTACAGAAATATTTAAGATATATTTGATTAGCGTAGATAACCTCTGGCAAGTTTGAGCGTCTTCTATAATAGAATCTTTATTCACGTAAACATCACAAACTGTCTTGGGTCAGTGCTGTAGTGCCCGGCAGTGCCTGACAGTGGTTTCCGGTTGAGAGTACGCTGAGCCTGATTGGCTGTCGCTTCTCACGTGTGCGTGTTGTTGGGTGCTAAATATGAATATGAATATAAATGGTTGTGTGTAAAACGTTCATTCATTCATTTGTATCGTCTTTACCTATGTGTACGTGTGTAACTGTGTGTATATGTGTGTGAGTGTAGCTGTGTGTGTGTGTGTGTGTGTGTGTGTGTGTGTGTGTGTGTGTGTGTGTGTTTGTGAAAGGTGGGTTCAGCATTAACAGAGTGTGCCGAGGCCTCAGGTTGGGCTATTAGAGCCAATATCAGAACACCGCTGGGGGGAGGGAACGAAGATCCAGCTCCCACTCAGACCACGGCTTACCACTCACACACACACACACACACACATACACACCCACACACACACACACCCACACACACACACACACACAGACACACACACACACACACAGCTCTTCTCAGCACTTGTACAGTATTTGGTGGTGGTTTGAGTGAGTGTTTGCTTTCTTATCATTTTAAAACTCTCTTGCAGGCAGCCCAGTATTTACACCTGTCAGCCATAACATTAAAACCACCAGTCTGATATTGTAAACAGCTCAATCATACTGTAAATATCCTGAACCAACTCAGAGCCAACTAGGCCATGGACTCCACATGACCTCTGCATGGGTCCTGCTGTATCTAGTAGAGCTGTGTTATTGTACTGGATTGTAGATAAAATACATTTTACAATTCAATACATACTGTCAGCAAGGTGATTAATTGCACGTCCATTCAACCATCAATCCATCCATCTACCCAACCATCTATTGATCAATCCACCAATCCATCCATCCATTATCTATCCACCCATCCATCCACTCATCCTTTCATCGATCGACCCAACCATCCATTCATCTACTCACCAATCTATCCATTTATCATTCATCTATCTACCCAACCATCCATTGATCTACCCACCAATTAACCCATCCATCCAACCATCTATCCACCCTTTCATCCACTCATCCTTCCATCATCTACCTAAACATCCATTCATCTACTCACCAATCCATCCATTCATCATCCATCTATCTACCCAACCATCCATTGATCTAGGCACCAATCCATCCATTCATCCATCCACCCATCCATCCACTCATCCATCTACCCAACCATCTATTGATCAACCCACCAATCCATCCATCTATCCAACCATCTATACACCCTTCCATCTACTCATCCTTCCATTCATCTACCCAACCATCCATTGATCTACCCACCAATTCACCCATGCCTCCATCCATCCACGCTTCCATCTACCCAACCATCTATTGATCAACCCACCAATCCTTCCATCAATCATCTGTCCACCCCTCCATCCACTCATCCTTCCATTCATCTACCCAACCATCTATTGATATATCAACCAATCCATCCATCCATCCATCCAATCATCTCTCCACCTCACCATCCACTCATCCTTCCAATTATCTACCCAACCATCCATTTATCTACTCACCAATCCATCCATTTATCATCCATCCAGCCATCCATCAATCCATTTGTCCATCCATTTATCATCTCATCTATCCATCCATCCATCCAACCACCCAACCATCCATTGATCCAACCACCAATCCATCTATACATTTATCCACCATCTATCCATCCATCTATCCATCCATCTAGCGTACCATCCAACAATCCATCCATTCGTCCACCCACTGGATCCGCTCTTCCTGTTCCTCGTATTGTTCCTCTGCTGGTTCTGGTTCTGGTTGGGTTTGTTTTGTTGGTTACAGTGAGAGGGTCTGTTCTGGGTCAGGCTGAGCTTCAGGATTCTCTCAGGCGCTGGTGATCTCTGATAACAGGAGCGGGTCGGTACGGGCTCATCCGGGTTAAATGAGGTGGAATAATGGTGATAAACGGTGAAAAAGAACAGAAACAGAATATTGTTGAGTATGATGTTTTGTTGGATCTACAGCGTATTAAAGGCCTGGTGCTGCAGGTCAGAGAGCATTATGGGTCAGATTCTGGGGTGAAATTGCTGTGGGGCTGTGAATGCTTTCTAATAAAAGTCATAAAAGCTCCTAAAAGCTCATAACTCTGTGTTTCTGCACCAGTTAATCTCTTTTAATTCATATGATTGGCAATAAAACGCAGAAGAGCGTTACTTTCAGAACCGTGCAGCAGCAGAACAGCCAGGCCATGCTTTCAGTTTCTATATGGAGTCTATTATGTTTTATTGGACATAAAAAATGGGACTATTAAAATTAGTTTATCTGCTTTTGTTGAAGGAACTGTCTCTGCTGTCTATACAGAAAACGCTTTGCACTACAATTTATAGAATTGCTGTGAGGATTTGATTGCATATAGTGACAAAAGCATAAGTGAGGTCAGGATATCAGATCATCACCACTGAATATTATATAGAACAGATAGACAGAACAGACTGACAGACACGGATAGATAGACAAATAGACAGGCAGACAGATAGACAAGTAGATAGACAGATAGATGATGGATAGAAAGACAGACAGATAGATAGACAGAAACAAAGATATATAGACAGACAGGCAAATAAAGAGACAGATAGACAGACAGACAGACAAATAAACAGATAGATGGATGGAAGTTTTTTTTTTTTTTTTTTTTTTTTTTTTTTTTTTTAAGGATTCAAGGAGATTTTATTGTCATTCGCATCACATGTGGTACATGAGGTGGAACGAAATTGTGATCTCACGATCCAGTTTTACACCCAAAGAGCTGTTATTAATAGATATATAGATTAAAAAAAGAATACAATAAAAGAAATAGAATATACAAAATAGATAGATAAATATCCCAAAGAATAAAAAAAAATAAATAGAGAGTAGAAGGTTCAGCAACATGAAGTCCAGAGTGCAAGTGTGCTATAGCAGCATGATAATGTGAATTAGAGCAGTGGAGATAAAGTGTCTCAGTGCAAGTAAAGTGACCATGTTGGTAAACAGTAAACAGTAATTTGTCCTTGGTGTCAGTGCAGTGTGTTGTTAAGTGGAGTTTAAGAGTCTTACAGCTTCCGGAATGAAGCTGTTTCTGAGTCTTGTTGTTTTGCACTTAATGCTCCGCAGCCTCCGGCCTGAGGGGAGTGGGACAAAAAGTGCGTGTGCTGGGTGGGTGGGATCCTTCCTGATGCAGGTGGCCCTTTTCCTGCACCTGGAGGTGTAAATGTCTAAATCCTCTGTGCAGCCTTCACCACCCTCTGCAGTGCTTTCCTGTCTGCAGCAGAGCAGCTTCCATGCCACACATTGATGCTGGAGCACACGACGCTCTCCACCACACATCTGTAGAAGGAGGTGAGGACTACGCTCCCGAGTCCAGCTCGTCTCAGCCTCCTGAGGAAGTAGAGCCGCTGATGTGCCTTCCTGACCAGAGTGGAAGTGTTGTTGCTCCAGGTGAGGTTGCTGGTCAGGTGCACACCCAAGTACCTGTAGCTGTCAACCACTTCCACCGCAGATCCTCCAATGTGCAGGGGGAGGTGGGCATGCTTGCCCCTTCTGAAGTCCACAATCATCTCCTTTGTCTTTTTTACATTGATGCAGAGGTTGTTTTCTCTGCACCAATCCTCCAGGTGTTCCACCTCCTGCCTGTAGCTGGACTCATCTCTGTTTGTGATGCATCCAACCACTGCCGTGTCGTCCGCAAACTTCACAATATGACAGCCTGGATGGAGAGGTGAGCAGTCATATGTGAGCAGTGTGAACAGGAGGGGGCTCAGCACACAGCCCTGAGGGGAGCCAGTGCTGAGGATTATGGAGGGGGAGGAGATGTTGTGAATCCTCACAGACTGCGGCCTGTTGGTCAGGAAGTCTAGGACCCAGTTGCACAGGGAAGAGCTCAGTCCAAGTGAGGAGAGTTTGGTTATCAGTGTCTGAGGAATCATGGTGTTGAAAGCAGATGTGAAGTCCACAAAGAGCATCCGAACGTAGGAATCCTTCTGCTCCAGGTGGGTGAGGGCAGTGTGGACCACGGAGGAAATGGCATCCTCTGTGGATCGGTTCTTCCTGTATGCGTACTGGTGTGGATCCACAGTGATGTTGATGGTGGCTTTGATGTGGGTCTGAACCAGTCTTTCAAAGCACTTTGTGACTATCGGAGTGAGGGCTACTGGCCGGTAGTCATTCAGACCTGTCACTGTGGAGCTCTTGGGGACCGGGATGATGGTGGCGGTCTTCAGGCAAGTGGGGACAGCTGCCTGGATGAGGGACGCGTTGAAAATGTCGGCCAGGACGTCCGAGAGCTGGTCTGCGCAGTCTTTTAGCACCTGTCCGGGGATGTTGTCTGGGCCGGCAGCTTTCCGGGGGTTAATCCTCCTCAGCGTCCTCCTTACTTCTGCTGGTGTCACGCTGAGGGGCTCCTCTCCTGGTGAGTGTGGGAGTCTGGTGCTGGGGGGTGTGTCAGGGTTCTCAAAGCGGGCGTAGAACGTGTTGAGAGCCTCAGGCAGGGATGGGTCTTTGGAGCTTTGTGCAACGTTAGATTTGTAGTCCGTGATGCACTTGATGCCCCTCCACATGCTCTGTGGATCCTGGGAGGAAAAGTGTCCCTGGATTTTCTGAGCATATGCAGCTTTTGCCCTCTTAACTCCAGCAGTCAGCTCTCTTCTAGCCCTCCTGAGTTCATCCGAGTCTCCAGATCTGAAGGCAGCATCCCTGGCTTTCAGCAGGGAACGCACCTCTGCGTTCAGCCAGGGCTTCTGGTTCGGGTAGCAAGTCACAGTCTTGGTAGTAGTGACATCCTCCACACACTTGCTGATGTACCCGAGAACAGCAGATGTGTATTCCTCCAGATCCAGCTCCCCCTCACACTCAGCAGCCTCCCTGAAGACCTGCCAGTCTGTGCAGCCGAAGCAGTCCTGCAGCACAGCGGCGCCGTCACTGGGCCACACCGTGATGATTTTCTGTGTGGGTTTTGAGCGTCGCAGTGGGGGGTGGTATGCGGGGACCAGCATGATGGAGATGTGGTCCGATAGCCCGAGGTGGGGGCGGGGGAAGGCTTTGTAAGCGTCTTTCACAGAGGAGTAAACACGGTCCAGCGTGTTATTACCTCGCGTTGGAATGTTCACGTGTTGGTAAAACCTCGGCAGCGTGTTCTTCAGTTCTACGTGGTTAAAATCCCCCGCTACCACGTAGAACGCGTCCGGATGCTTGTTCTGAAGCGAGCTGATGTTGTCATAAAGCTCCTTCAGCGCGTTGTTAGCATTAGCATCCGGTGCTATGTAAACAGCAATCACGAACACCGCCGAAAACTCACGAGGCAGATAGTGAGGACGACACTTTACAGTCAGCTGTTCTGTCGCCTCGGAGCAGTGGCTGTTTACCAACACGCAGTTTGTGCACCAACCTTTGTTTATGTAGACGCACAAGCCGCCCCCCCGGGCTTTCCCGGATAGCTGGCTGCGGTCCGCTCGGAAGAGCTGCCGGCCGGCGAGCTGGAAGGCTGAGTCCGGCATGGTCTGGTTCAGCCAGGTTTCCGTGAGACAAATCACAGCGCAGTTCCTCATCTCCTCAGAAACATTCATCCTCAGCCGCAGCAGGTCCAGCTTGTTATCCAAAGAGCGGACGTTAGAGAGGAAAAGCGACGGAATCGGGGGTCGGTTAGCATTAGCCTTTAGCCTGGCTAGCACCCCAGCGCGTTTTCCTCTCTTCTGACGCCGCTCGCACCGCCTCCTCCTCTTGCCCTTTGTCTGCAGCGATCCGCTCCCCCACGCCGGAGCGCGGAGGAGCTGCAGCTCGCCCAGCGTAGCTCGGATATTATTGTCCATAGTTGCTGTTTTACTGACCAAACTGTCCTTAATCCTCAGAAGTTCGGTTCTGCTGTAACTCACATGCGTGGGGCGCGTAAAGTTGGGTTCAGAACCGACGTAAAAACAGCTCAAAATAGGGTGTTCGCTAGGAGCGTGAGAAGCCGCTGCACTACTGCGCGCCGCCATCATTATCCATCATTATTTGAATGGATAGATGGAAGGTTAGTTGGATGGATGGATGGATGGATGGAAGATTTAACAGACACAGAGACAGACAGCAACATAGATATATAGACAGACAGGCAGAAAGACAAAGATAGATAGATGCTTGGTTGAATGGTGGATGGATGCAAAGTTGGTTGGATGATTGGATGGATAGTTGGATGGATAGTTGGATGGATGGGTGGTTGGACGGGTGGCTGTATGGATGGTTGGATGGATGTATGGAAGGTTGGATGGGTGGTTGGATGGATAGTTCGACGGATGGTTGGTTGGTTAGAATGGGTGGTTGGATGGATAGTTGGATGGATGGTTGGTTGGTTAGAATGGGTGGTTGATGGATGGATGGATGGATTGATAGAAGGTTGGATAGGTGGTTGGATGGATAGTTGGATGGATGGTTGGTTGGTTAGAATGGGTGGTTGGATGGATGGATGGATGGATGGATGGAAGGTTGGAAGGATGGTTAGTTGGTTAAATGGATGGTTGGACTGATGGATGATTCACTTAGATATCGCTAAGATGCTAAGATATCAGTTCATACAGTGTACTTGGCTTTTCTGCAGAACCCAACAACAATCCTCCACCCAGCCACACACACACACGCTTTACAAAATCCATCAATACACTGATATATTTCTCCCACTGCTGTTTTGTGTGACTGTGAATCTGTGTGGCTGTAAATGAGATGTGAAATTGCATTCCCACAAATAAATATATATATATATTTGGTGAAACACCATCACTGCTGCCATCACACACTGAAAATAGAAGCAGCCTGAGCCCGTCAGAGCCTGAACCTGCAGTGTGTGTATATGGATCCAGCACTGATGGATCTCTGGACCTCCCACCTCCAGCTCGGTTCTGCTGGGCTGCTGGAAGCTGGAAGTTAGAGACTGACAGGCTGGAAGATCTCAGTATCCTCCTCAAACGCCCCATCCTGCCTGAGATCACTTTGATCTGCACATCCAGAACTGAACCCCCCCCCCCCTTTTACCATGCTAATTACCTCAGAACAGCTGTCCTCGCACCCCGCCTCAACACAGCAAACACCCCGACTAACCCTCCACCAGATCCACACCCGTCTGTACGAGACAGGAAAATTACGAAATTACGAAAATTACGAACTGTGTGTCCAAAAGTTTGTGGTCACTGTAATATTCTAATAAATTCATAACAAATTAATCTTATAATTTTAGATATATTAAATATTTAGGCAAGATTTTTAAAAATATTGTCAAGATTAGAGGTGAGACTCAAAGTGCATCTCACAATACAATATTATTATGATACATTGCCCACAATAATGATGATATCACAATGATACTGTGATTCTGTGATATTTGATATATCAAAAGGCAATTCTCTACAACACTGAATAGATTAAAATACTCCTAAATAACCAAATACCAGAAATTATGCATTTGTTGGTTCAGTTTCACACAATTAATCAACCAATATTCTTCACCGCAGGTTTATTAACTCTATTCAATTGATTATAGCATTTTACTGCTATCACTATTTGGAGTAATGAAGCAGTAACTTTAGTAAGTCTAATTAGGGGTGGGGCTTAGAGAGTTTAGAGCACCCACATTTTAATAAAAAAATCAATGTTTGATGCCATGTATCAATACGATATGATATAATCAAATCGATACTATATATCACAGTATCAATATATTGTCCACCCATTAGCGTAGTGCATAACACCACTCCACGAGTTACAGTGAATGTCATTTCTGTTATTGTGGATGTTATTGACTTGCAGCAATGGCCTTATGCACCTGTTTATGATTAAAACCTTTTTTTCTCCAGAGTGGCATCTTAACAGGTAAAGAAAAAACCTTCTTAATTTCAATGTAAATTAGTGTAAAAACTCTTTAAATCTAAGTCATTTTGTAGCATTTCTATTGGTCCATTACTCACAAAATTTTGAAACAGCACAGAAATGTAAAGCCAGATATATCAGAAAATGGAATATTAGGAACAGGATGTACAGATATAAAGTCCACGCTCCAGTTAACCACCAACCCATCACTAACCTTGTCTGGTCTGTTAACGGAGGGCGTCCCGGTGCATTGCTGGGGGTGGAGGGGGGTGTACTATGGCTGAGGGTGTAGCTGGTAGGGCTAAATCGTGGCATTACTGAAATGAATGGTGGGATATGAATAGGGTGGGGGGGTGAGGGAGGTGAAGAGAAAGGATACGGTTAAAACTGGAAACAGCAAAGAGAATCAAGGACGTGTCCTACTTCCATACTGTACTCATCCTATACTCTCTCTCTCCAGCTGTGTGTGTTTTAGCATGTGTTTAGCGTTTAGAGTGTGTTTACAGTGTGTTTTCCATGTCAAGACCACAGCAAGACATTTGGAGGCAGAGTAGACTCAATCTTTCTTTTTTGCTCATTTAATTTATTATATATATTTAATGGTACCATTCTTAGATTTGTATTTTGCTTAGTATTGTAAATTTCTAAAAGTTTTAAATGTGAGTAATTATGATAATGTTAACCAATAGTAATAGTCTGGGACAATGCTAATAATGCTAATAGTGATAGCCTGTAATAGTGCTAATAAAGCTAATAATTATAGTCTGGGACAATGCTAATAATGCTAAAAATGATAATCTGGGGCAGTGCTTATAATGATGGCCTTAAACAATGCTAATAATGGTAACCTGAGAGAGTGCTAACAGTGATAGCTTGGGAAAATGCTAATAATGCCAATACTGATAGTCTGGGACAATGCTAACTATGTTAAATAAAATGAAAGGTAAATATAAGGTAAGAATATAAGTATAATATGTGTAAAATATTAACATAAATAATGTAATAAAATATGTAAAACAGAGAATATATGAAAAAATAAACTCAATTATTTTACTCCTGCAATTTTGGTTCCCTCCTCCTTCTAATTTTTAACGTTAGGAAGATCTGTTTGGGTAAGACAGGGTTAAAGATGGATACCCCCACTGTCCTCCCAAAAATCATCCGTCCCTCATCAGGACCAGTCCTGTAGTCTTCTCTCCTCCTGCTCCCGGTGATGCTCCGGCTCTCACTCTGTGGTTGATGTTCAGAAACTGGAGCACGCTCCCTCCTGTGGATTAATTAGTCTTTAAGTTGGAGAAGCAGTGTGTGTGTGTGTGTGTGTGTGTGTGTGTGTGTGATATAAAAGCTGTGTGATTAAAGCCAATATCTGTAGCTCTGCTGGTCTCTGGGGAAACACTGCATGGTGGCATAAACACACACTCACACACACACACACACACACACACACACACACACACACCTTATAATGAGCTACACAGCGTAACACGACGGCAGGTGATGCTCAGTCTGACTGGAATGAATCTGAAGTAGGATTGTGATACAGCATCATCTGCTTCACTATTATAACCTTATATAGCATTAAAACCACCTGACATACCTATTATTATACCACAGTTAGTTCCGATCCTGCAATGTGATTGGCTGAGAGGCGTTCTATGAGTACCGTTATCAGCCGGTAATGCACTGTAATTAACCGAAACTCTGCATGTATTACTCCGCCACATACAGGTAACCTAGCAACGATGCAGCGCTTACAAACCAAACAGCGCAGCTACAAACAAACAGAGCAGCAATGGAACTATTTTAATTGGCGGAGTTTTTATAACCAATCAGATCCTATTTCTCCTCCTCTTTAACTCTTTAAAATCTTTCAATAAACAGTGATAATGGAACTGTGGTATAATACACGCAATAATACATTTGAGGTTCGTGCTTACTATCACAGCACAGCAGTGCCAATATTACACCTTATAGCAGGAACCTCGAGTGTATTATTGCTGAATTACAAATAGTTATAATGAATGTCTTATGTTGTAATGAATTTACAACAGTCTTAAAACTTATTAAACTTTAGTAATGTTTAATATTGTCTTACTAGTGTCAGTTAAAAAAATAGTTAAGGCAGTACTTAACCATAACAGTGTTTATTACTGTTGTATTGTACTTTTATTTCTGACGGCAATTTGTGTTTTTTGAGGCCTTTCCTGGGGTGGTCCTGATCATCATTGTAATGTTTTTGATGGTCTTTGCGGTGACTGCACTTGAGGAAACTGACTGAGAAAATCCAGCAGAGATGTTCAAAGCTGATCATAAGAGGCGTGGACCTGTTTTTCCCTGCTGCTTTATGACAACCTTTGTTTTAAAAAGCGCTATATCAATAAAATTGAATTGAATTGAAATTAAATAATCTAAACAGGAGGAGCTACTTTGAAGAATATAAAATATAAAACATATCCTAGTTTGTTTAACAATGTTTTCTTTACTAAATAATTACATATGTTTTTCTTCATATATTATTTTAGTATTAATCTACAATGTAGGACATTTAAAATATAATATAATGTGTAATAATAATAAAATAATCATATAATGAAAATCGTTTAACTGCTACTGTGTACATTTAAATAAAATTTCATTTCTGCAATGTTCACTTACATGGGATTAAATGGGGTTATATTTATACTATAGTTCCAGCTACCAGGTAGATTGATTTTAAGAAATTGATCTAACACTTTAAGCATCTGATTTTTTTTAAATATGAGTACTGCATTCATTATTTTGAAATGTAAGCAAATGTTATGGCCTCATATGTTCAAAACTTAAAAAAATAATTATTAAAAAATCGTTATTTTAATTTTATCAAAAGAAAATTTAATAAAATTTCATTCAAATGCACAAAATGCAGATTAAAATGCCTATGTCAGCTTTGAGCTCCGTACACAGCTGAACTCTGACATTTCTGTCATTGGGGAAACAGATGTTGATTTCTGATCAATATTTAAAGGCGGGGCTGATTGATTTCTATTTGTAATGAAGGATCATACCGCCTTTAGATTGTTTATCATCCCATAATAACCTCAGATCCGCCAGTCTCTCAGATCAGCACGGCTTTACTGTGAAATTCTGCGAATATGGAAAATCCTGCCTGTCTGTGTTTCTGTCTGTCTGTTTGTTTGTTTGTTTGTTTGTTTACTTATCATCCTTTTAAAATCTGCGATTCACCTCCTCCTCCCTCTTTCTTCCTCCCTCGTTCCCTCGCTCGCTCCTCCCTCTCCCCGGGGGGACGTGTCCTGCTTTCTAACTCTTCCTCCTCCATTCATCATCTCCTCTCGGATAGGGGGAGGGCCCTCTTTTAATTAGCTGATTAATAATTAATGAGGAAGCAGGGTGTCTCCTTCAGAGAGAGTGAGAGAGAGAGAGATAGAAAGAGAGATAGAGAGAGAGAGAGAGATGAGAAAACAGCTCTACAGATTAATGTGTGTCAATTTTTGCTTTTATTTTAAGCTTTTATGAGGAAACATTATGAGGAAATAGTTGTAAACTATCACATAGCATATTGTGCAAATGTTTTAGCCGGTTGTGGAAATTATATTTTAAAGCTCGTTTTTGGGGCAGTAAGTGTTTATTCCCGCAGTAAACAGTAATATTAGAATAAATACAAATAATATTCATAAATTCAAACATAAGGTAGTAATTTGCCTGAAATATGATCTACTTTCTTAAACACGAGAAACTCTTGCTACTTTTACTGTGTTTATTATTTTTATTAGAACATGTTCTAATATTAATGTGGTGTTTTTTTATCAGGTAGAAACTCTCTAATTTCTGGGAGATTTCTGGTTTTGAGTGATGTGTTTTGGTGCATAAATCTTTTGCACAGTGAATCGTCTCCAGCACAGCTCCTAAAATAAAGGCACTATTAATAACGGACGGGACAGCCACTTAAACTGCAGACTCATTATACAGCTCTTTAGTATTCAGTATTAAATATTCAGTAATTGTTATAAATTATTTAATAAAAACACACTTTAAACACTGCTGCAGAAAAAATATGGTGAAACTGGTGGAGCCCGTAAACAAGCTCAGCTTGTATCCAGTACAGGGCGGGTTTTTGTTTGAGTTTGATGGTTAAATGGGCCATAATGGTGGACTAGCATGAGTAGGGGATGAGTTGTGGATAAGTTGGGGATGAAGATGAGACTTGGGGATGAGTTGGGGGTGAAGTGGAGATTGGAGATGAGTTGGGGAGTTGGGGATGAATATGGGACGATTTGGGGATAAAATGGGGGTTTTGGGGATGAGTTGGGGATGAAGTGGGGAGTTGAGGATGAGATGAAGAGTTGGGGATGAATTAGGGATGAGTTGGGGATGAAGTGGGGACTTGGGGTGATGTGGAGATAAGTTGGGGATGAAGTGGGGACTTGGGGATGAGTTGAGGTGATGTGAGGTTGAGTTGAGGAGTTTGAGTTGGGGTGGAGTGTTGGGGATGAGTTGGAGAGTTGATGATGAGTTGGGGATTAGTTGGGGAGTTAAGCATGAGTAGGAGAGTTGGGAATGAGGTGGGGAATTAGGGTTGAGTTGGGAGGTGATGTGGAGAGTTGGGGTTGAGTTGTGGATGAGGTAATAAGTTGGGGATGTGGTGGGGATGAGCAATGCATCTCTGGACGCTTCTCGAGATCTATCTATCTCTTAAAAATGAAATGTATTAAATATGATATGATATATTAAATGCAGGTTTATGCTACAATGCTAACCGTATCTTTTTCCCCTCTCTTTTCTCTTCTCCATATGCCCGTCACTGATGTATCTGACTGATCTTCTGCTGTTTTCTTCTCGTCTGCAGGTAAGAGATACTTCCACATAACTACATTACTGTTGTTGGACATTTTCATTTATAATTCTTAAAAAGTAGTTTCTTTATTAGCTTGCCATGCTAATATTCAGTCTTGAGGCCGGAGCTCTGCAGTGAATGCATTGATTTAGTACTGGATTCTGCAGGAACGTTGAGGTTCATAGATAACCCCTCTATCAGAGGTCAGTCTGCTGCCCCGGGGCAACATCACTGCTGTGGCCGGGGGCATCAGAACACCCAGCTGCACCAGTGTGTGAGATTTTAGTGCTGTGCTTAAACACCCATACAGCCCTGAACCTGCACTGAACTGCTGGAGTCTAATCACACACACACACACACACTGTTCAGCTGGGCGCACAGCCAGCAAGACCACAGTGGATCTGTAATACACACTGGCAACTTTTCCCAATTCACTCTGAGTACAGTTTAGATTATATACACTGCTGTGTTTATATATCTCTCTCTCACTCTCTTAGTCTCTTATATATATATATATATATATATATATATATATATATATATATATATATATATATATATATATATATACACACACTATTTAAGTAGAAATGAAGGTCAGTTAATCCAAAAAGAAGAATTTCAAGAATTTCTATCTGGAATATAATCAAGAGGAAGATGGATGATCACAAGCCATCAAACCACCAAACTGAACTGCTTGAATTTTTGCACCAGGAGTAAAGCAGCATAAAGTTATCCAAAAGCAGTGTGTAAGACTGGTGGAGGAGGAGAACATGGTGCCAAGATGCATGAAAAAAATGTGATTAAAAAACAACCAGTGTTATTCCACCAAATATTGATTATTTCTGAACTCTTAAAACTTTATGAATATGAACTTGTTTTCTTTGCATTATTTGAGGTCTGAAAGCTCTGCATCTTTTTTGTTATTTCAGTCATTTCTCATTTTCTGTAAATAAATGCTCTAAATGAGAATATTTTTATTTGTAATTTGGGAGAAATGTTGTCTGTAGTTTATAGAATAAAACAACAATGTTCATTTTACTCAAACATAAACCTATAAATAGCAAAATCAGAGAAACTGGTTCAGAAACTGTTGTTTCTTCATTTTTTCCAGAGCTGTATGATAATCTGTGGTTGATCCTGTTGATTAAGGTTATAGACGGTGCTGTAGACAGTCTGAAGCTGAAGCTCGTATTGTGTAGGAATGTTCAGTTCTGCTTTTTTCAGTGCTCAAACAAAAGCTGACAGAAATATGCTGGTTAATACATGCTCGGGCTGCACAATCCTGAGAACTCATTTGGACCTATTTTGCGTGATGAGCGCAGTGAGTGAATTATATGTGAAATAATAAATCCTGGTTATTTATTCCTGCTCTGTGTCTCACCAGTCGCTCCGATCCCCTCGTCCTCAATCTTATTTGAGAAGTAACAAAGGCAGTTAATCAATAGCCCATTGGCTGGAGGCACAGCGGCGGGATGAGATGATTGGTCCAGGCTGGGGGCGGGGGAGTGACAGCGAGGTGTCACAGCGGTAAATCTGCAGACGGTAACGGGGAGCAGGTCGATAGCTCTTCAGCCGGTATAAGTGTCTATCTCTAATGCGGCTCTATACGTCCTCAATCACCTTAACGTACTACACGACGTAAACGCGGGCGTCTGGAGTTGCTGCACAATCGTACGGGCGACGTATGTGTTGTTAGGAGAGACATTAGCGGCTATAATGAGACATGAAGGTGTCATTATTACTGAGGGAGTAAGGGAATTAGTGTTTATTGGATGTGTTTGTGTGTATATATAGATATATACGTACACACTTGTACCGTATGTCTGTTCTGTAGAAGTAAATGCATTATTATCTCGAGGGCTGTGAATATATCCATCCAAAATTTCTATACGGCAATATATTGTGACATTACATCCATACGCAAATCAATATTAATTCACTTCTAAGTCGACTTTACTCCTTTGTGCAAATCTTGATAGAGAATAGTTTTAAAGATCCTAAATCATGAAAAACTAGTCATGTTTTAACCCGTTCACACTGAAGATATAAAGATAAGGAGTGTTTTAGCTTAGTCTGCTATTTAAAAGGGGCTCAATACTGGGCAGTCAATCAGAATTATCATACATAATATACACGGTGGTTGCTGTGGTATCCCAGTTGGTTGCAGCATGGGTGCTAGGAAGTTATTCAGTTGTTGCTAGGTGGTTGCTATAGTGTTAGTGATTGCTGTGGTATTCCAGGTGGTTGCTAGATGGGTGCTATGAAGTTGCTCTGTGGTTGTTCTGGTATTCCAAGTGGTTGCGAGATGGGTGCTAGGAAGTTATTCAGTGGTTTCAGGATGTCTGCTATAGTGTTAGTGATTGCCGTGGTGTCCCAGGTGGTTGCTAGATTGGTGGAAGGAAGTTGCTCTGTGCTTGCTGTATTATCCCAGGTGGTTGCTCGATGGGTGCTTTGATATTCCAAGTGGTTGCTAGGTGGATGCTATAGGGTTGGTTAGTGGTTGCTGTGATGTCCTTGGTGGTTGCTGTAGGGTTGCTTAGTGGTTGCTGTGATGTCCTAGGTGGTTTCTATAGTGTTGCTTAGTGATTGCTGTGATATCCCAGGTGGTTGCTAGGTGGGTCCTATGAAGTTACTCCGTGGTTGCTGTGATATCCCAGGTGGTTGCTAGGTGAGTGCTATACTGTTGCACAGTGGTTGCTATGGTATCCCAGTGTTTGCTAGATGAGTACTAGGAAGTTGCTCTGTGATTGCTGTGATATCCCAGGTGGTTGCTCGATGGGTGCTTTGATATTCCAAGTGGTTGCTAGGTGGATGCTATAGGGTTGGTTAGTGGTTGCTGTGATGTCCTTGGTGGTTGCTGTAGGGTTGCTTAGTGGTTGCTGTGATGTCCTAGGTGGTTTCTATAGTGTTGCTTAGTGATTGCTGTGATATCCCAGGTGGTTGCTAGGTGGGTCCTATGAAGTTACTCCGTGGTTGCTGTGATATCCCAGGTGGTTGCTAGGTGAGTTCTATACTGTTGCACAGTGGTTGCTATGGTATCCCAGTGTTTGCTAGATGAGTACTAGGAAGTTGCTCTGTGATTGCTGTGATATCCCAGGTGGTTGCTAGGTGGTTGCTAAGGTGTTGCTCTGTGGTTGCTGTGGTATTTCAGATGTTTGCTAGATGGTTTCTATTACATTGCATCGTGGTTGTTCTGGTATTGTACATGGTTGCATAAGTAAAAGAGGATATGATTAAATACATCACAATATATTGCGATACTGTATGCAGGACAACATTTACATTATGATTGTTTAAACCAAATTTGAGCAAAAATGTAATATTCTGAAATCATATTTATCTCTCATATTTTTATAATCTAAGTAAAAAAGGGTTTATTTTTTTATCCAGTCAGAACAGTGGGATCTAACCACAGGGTACAACACTGCCCTCTAATGGACGGGGTTTAAACACAACACTGAAAATGAACCACTTCTGACACCAATCTTTACTTCTAAGCTACTAGTTAAAAATGAATACAGTGAATTTGAGAATCGATACAGTTTTACAAAACAAAATATTGCATTATTTCGATATATCGATATTTTCTTACACCCCTATTAATATCGTAATAGCACAGCGGTACCTAATTTAACCCAGCGGCTCCAGTTTGGCTGAGACAGTTGTGCTGTATTTCATAACTGTTTCTGAACAAAGGCTTCCCCCCTTGAAACACTGCATTAATTCATTATCACCCAGAGAAGCTCTTCAGCCTGTAGCTCTGTGGGGAGAGTCAGCTATAGAGGACAATTACGGCTGGTCTTTGTTTAGTATTGAATGGACGGGCTGGGCGCGAGAGTGTTGTAAAGGCTGCTGTGAGAGGGTGAGGTGTTGAGGGGCAGGCTGGGTAATGGGAATCAGCGTGGCGAGAGTTAATATACAGTAGGCAGGAGGATAATGAGCTCAGTGCTGCTGACACATTGATTTAGCCGGGCGACGGCGGCAGCGAAATTAGCCACAGCTTGAGAGAGACGTCAACAGGCTCTACAATAGCACCTTCCTAATGACTCTTACCTCCTTATACACCCTCCTCCCCAACAACAACATAACTTAAAATACCCGCCCGCCCCCCCTTCCTGTTCATTTCTTTTGTAGACTGAAAACATTTGGGTTTGACATTAAAAGATGAAAATGAGATAAAAGATCAACATTTTAGCTTTTATTACCAGGTATTTACATCTAGATCTGATTCACAGTTCATAAGATTCAGCAGCTTCTGTCTGAGCACACATACTTTTCTTATGAGCAAAAGTATTGGAACATGTGACTGTAAGGTGTGTTTTGTTGCCCAGGTGTGTCTCGATGTGTCCAAATGATTGCGAATGCGCCTTGTAATGAATGCAGCATTTACTATTGCACATATTTACGAAGTGCAAATGCTCACTTACACGCACAGTTTACACACTATTACCATGTATTTTCCAATTTTATTTTACTTGTCACACAACAGACACTCACAGATAAGAAACACACAGTTTATTTACAAAAGGGCTGGGCTTACAGGAGTAGTATGGGACAGGCAGGGTCAGTAACAGTAAAGCAACAAATATAATCAACATACCAGAGTGAAGTCAGGCAAAACATAGACAAAAGAGTGGTCAAAATTGCAAAAATAGATTGGTAATAGAGATAAACAATAGGAAGGGCAAGGCAATAATCGATAGTCGGAAACAAAAACTAGTTGGTAACAAAAGGTAATAAACAAAGGAAATGCTTTGTGGAAGATCTAGATAACTAGATTCAATACTTGACTAGGATCAGAGCAAACTGAGGGGTATTTATACTAGACAGACCAGGTGGAAACAATCAGTAACTTGGGGAGTGGGAAGGCTGTAGTGTCATGTGATCTGCAGAGTTAGTGCATGCTGGGAAGTGGAGTATTGTTGTGTAGTTCAGAGTCCAGAGCAGGCAGACTCCCAGCGTCAGGATTGACATTACTCAAAATATATCCCCCCGAACAAATATTGCAATGTCAGTTTCCAAGCATTTTTAAAAGCCTGGATTTTAAAAGAATCACTAAATGAGCAGCTGTCCCAATACTTTTGTCCATGTTGTGTAGGTCAAGCCCTGACTGGTCACAGCTAATTTAATAGCCGTTAGCCTTTTAGCCTACAGACAGGGCTACCTAGCAACCACTAGCCTATCAGAAATGTGTTTGTTTAGCATCTTTAACCAAGTCAAGAATCCATTTTTTGTCTGAAGTGTTTTTGTTCCAGTTCTCATCAAAGTGAAGGAAGATCATTATCATCATATCTCATTATCTATAAATCCCTAATTACCTTCTGTGTTGAGATGGACTCTGGCTAGCTGCTTGCTCTGATTTTGTGCTTCGCTAAGCTCCTCCGATCCAGACGGACATCTTGGTGACTTTCAGAGCCGAGAACGAGGCGGCAGATAACAGCTCAGCCCTGGAGGATACAGTTGGCTCCCGTTGGCTTTCATTAAGGGCAATAAACACATATTTAATGCTGCTGGCTCAGAGCCTCTTTATTTGAACCGGGCCCAAGATGCTAGCGGAGCATGTGCCGCACCCGGGAGCAGCTGGAAATCTGTCTGGCACCCGAGTCTCATCGCATCTGGGAGTTTCCACCTAGAGGCTACAGGTCTGTCCGTCCTGCTGCTGCAGAACCAGAGCCTTTATGATACTCAGTACTGTTCCAGTGTGGGAAGTGTGGAGTTTAGTTCAGTAATTCCACTGAGCCTCCAGGGAACAAAAGGGAAGCTTGGCTGACTGTTAAGTGTCCGTCGTCTGAGATGAGAGACGAGATGAGACGGGAGAAAACAGACGAGACGAGAGAGAAGAGATAAGAGAGGAGAGATGAGATAAAAGACAAGAAGAAAGATTAAACAAGAGGGGGAGAGAAAACAGTAAAAACAAGAGATGGGAGGAGAGACGAGAGAGAAAAGAGAACAGTCAAGACGAGAAATAAGGGACAGTATGAGGTGAGAGACAGGGTGAGAGAGGTGAGACAGAGACAAGAAAAGAAAGAGGATAGAAAAGTTGAGAGACAAAATGAGAGCTGGGACAAGAGAGACGAGACAATGGGAGAGAAACAGTGAAACAAGAGAGGAGAGACAAGACAAGAGATCAGAGACAGGATGTGATGAGAGAAGGGGGTGAGAGGAGAGACGGGTTATAAAAAGAGATGAAAGACAGGATGAGAGATGGGACAAGAGATGAGGCAAGAGAGAAAAGAGAAGAGACAAGACGAGAGCGATGAGAAAAGACGAAAAGAGAGAGAAGAGAAAAGTTGAGAAACGATAGATGAGATGAAACATGAGATGAGACAAAAGACAAGTCAAGAGAATAGAGATGAGACAGGATGAAAGACGTGGTGAGAAATAAATTGAGAGACAAGATGAGCGATGGGATCAGAGAAAACTGTGAAAACAAGAGAAGGGAAGAGAAGTGAAAGAGGAGAGAGAACAGCCGAGACAAGAGACAAGGCAAGAGATGAAAGATTGGATGTGATGAGAGACGAAGCAAGAGAGAAAAGAGAAGAGATGAGAGGAGAGATGAGTCAAGAGCAATAAGGAATGAAGAGAAGAGAGAGAAGAGAAAAGTTAAGGAACAAGATGAGACATGAGACGAGACGAAAGACAAGTCAAGAAATAGATATGAGACAGGATTAAAGACGAGGCGAGGGAGGAGAGACAGCTGAGAGGTGAGATGAAAGAGAGACAAGATGAGAGAAAAGACAGAAGACAAGTCAAGACAGCTGAGAGGTGGACTAAGACAGGAAGAGAAGAGAGACGAGACGATAGATGAGGTGAAAGACCTCTGGTATTGCTTGGGGGGTTTCTATAATATACCAGGAGATTATATTGAGGTTGCTAGGTGGCTTCTATAGATTTGCTAGGTGGTTAATATGGTGTTACTGGGTGGCTACTATGGTATCCCTGGTAGGTGTGTACTATATGATAACTATGGTGTTTCTAGGTGGTTAATATGGTGTTGCTGCGGTGCTGGTAGATGGTTACTATGGTGTTGCTAGGTGCTTTCTGTGGTATAAAATTACATTTATATTGGCCACTCACTAGAACTGTCTCAGTCTGGACCGTGTGTGTGTGTGTGTGTGTGTGTGTGTGTGTGTCACTGTAAGGGGGCTTTATGAAGGTAGGCGGGGTGCCACAGTCGCCCCTTAGGCAAGTCCCATTAAGTCTCTTCATTTGCAGTGAGCAGATGGTGTGTTTGATTGTATTCACCAACAGGCTGCTGCAGTAATGGAGTGGAGTTTATTTGGAGAGCTCAGGCTCCTCAAACTGCACCCAATCAGAGTTTACGGCCACTCTGAGAGATGGGCGGGGCTAATAACACTGCTGTCCAACTGTTTTGCTCCGCCCGTGTCTTTTTACTGTTATCACCAGTATGGAGGGAGCTTTCCCTGCTGCTGGATCCTGAGGCCTGTTTTCATTTCATTACGTGTTTGTGTGTATTTATGTGTGTGTTTGTGTGTTTGTATTAGTTTGTGTGTGTGTGTATTAGTGTGTGTGTGTGTGATTGATTTTCAGATTAGGCCGTCATCAATCATACCCCTGACAGCCCCAGATGGCACATCGTTGAGCTTCCAAATGGCTCGTCTCTCTCAGATCCAGTCACCTGCAGAACGCCGCCGCCGCTCTACGCTTTATTCTCGCTCAGGTTTCATCACAGACGGGCATAAAGCTTTTTACTGTAGCAGTGAGATTTACAGAGTTTAGCACTGAAATAATAATACTTTAATATCCTCTTAATATTACAACATCCTACAGGTGTGAGCACAGGTGTGATTAGCTTTATCAGGACACTATTTTTACTAGCTTTAAATTTTTCAGCTGTCTGCCTCCACACTGTTACTAATACAACACTAGTCTACAGTTTGGGCACACCTCTTCTCATTCAGTGTTTTTCTTTATTTATTCCTTTATTTAATGTATTTTCTACAGGGGTTGGGCAATAAAACTGAAACACCTGTCATCATTTTAGTGTGGGATTTTAGGTTTCATGGCTAAATTGGAGCAGCCTGGTGTTCAATCTTCATTAATTGCACATTGCACCAGTAAGAGCAGAGTGTGAAGGTTCAATTAGCAGGGTAAGAGAACAGTTCTGCTCTAAATATTACAATGCACACAACATTATGGGAGACATACCAGAGTTCAAAAGAGGACAAATTGTTTTTCCTCTGTTCCACCTTACGTGCTATTGCTAGAATTACTCTTTGCCAGCTGCTTATCAGAATCTGGCTTATACAAGAAGTCCTTGTATTGATAAAACTTTATAGAAGATCGATATAGATAATCTTATAATCTGCATCAGTGCATCAGCAAATGCATTTTTGCAATTTATTACATAAGTTTTGTATTGAAATAAAAGACTAAAATATAAATGCACACCCGTGCATCTTCGCATCTATTTCTAATTTTATTTGCAATTACAATTTTTTCAGATAATTTTTCACTTACTTTATTTTGTTCTTTTAGCATCTGTGCGCACCGTTGAAAATGAGCGAAATACACCCGTGCACGCTTTTAGCCACAAAATGAGTGTACTGTTTAAGCACCATATACAATTGCATACAATAATAATATTCCTTGATGGAATATACATTGTTTAAACCACCTTTATATCTGAAATTGTTTTTTAATAAATCAGTGTTCATATGTAGTAATGACAATTAATTTTTCTTTATGATTGTTGATTCTCTGTGACTCTCCAGAAGATGAATATCAGACTGAGAGTAGGTTATATGAAGGAGAAAGCTGGATGAAGGTCCAGCTGAGCAGATCTGAGAGGCATGTCTACTCGACAAGCGTTAAAAATAACCCCTTACAGCCATACAGTAGGCTGCTAAGTGTGTGTGTGTGTGTATGTGTGTGTGTGTGTGTGTGCTGGTGGCGATCTCTAGGCTCCCCCTCCCTCGGCGCAGCCAGCAGCTATAAAAAGACATAATTGAAAGATTTTTTGATCCAAAATAAAAGACAGGAAAAAAAATCACAGAGGATGATGCTTGACATGTTTAATTGTGTGTGTGTGTGTGTGTGTGTGTGTGTGTACTGGAGTGTGTGTGTGTGTGTGTGTGTGTGTGTGTGTGTGTGATGTTCTGGTACTGGAGCAGATGCTGCTTGTCAGAGAACAAGGCCCTCATCACTTGCACTTCCTGTACACTTCCTGTGGGCCTCTGGGATGGAGCATTGGAGGGGGCATGTGTACAGAGTCAAGGCTGGCGATGGATGAATGAAAGGATAGATGGATGGATGGATAGATAGATAGATAGATAGATAGATAGATAGATAGATAGATAGATAGATAGATAGATAGATAGATAGATAGATAGATAGATAGATAGATAGATAGATAGATAGATAGATAGATAGATAGATAGATAGATGAATGAAGTACAACTTATATAGCGCCTTTCTAGAAACCCAAGGACGCTTTACAGTTTACACATTTTACACACAACTATTTATACTCAGCACTCATCCACACACCGGTGAGAAGCGGCAGCCAATAACGCACAGCGTACTCTCAATTTCTCAATTTAGAGTATCCAATTTATCTGATCTCCATGTTTTTGGACTGTGGGAGGAAACCCATGCAGACACAAGGAGAACATGGAAACTCCACCCAGATAGAGACTTGAACCCAAGACCCCAGTGCTAAAAGGCGAACATGCTAGCCACTTAGCCACAAAGCCACCGTGCCACCAGTGAAATGTCTGAGTGAAACGGTTTCCTGTATTGCCACTGTGTGAGAACGAATTAGAGTCAGCATGCTAGTGAGTAAATCCCTCGATATGGAGATCTGCGCAGGCGCAGCAGCAATACCAGAGCAAAAATTCTATAGTTTTTATGCATTATTGAGTCAATCGTTACAAACTATTTATGACGTTTTAATCAGATTCTATCAGTGATGTAAAATAAGTTCCTAAAATAATAATCCAGCGTTTGTTTTTCAGTATTTTGGTCTCTTTCTATTAAAACAGATGAAAGGCTGGTCTTGTCTGCACGACTGGAGGTTGAGGCTGGTAGATTGGACCAGGCCGCAGTGGGTGGGAGGGGCTATAGAGGCACTCCATCACTGCAGATATTACAGATATTACTGATGTCTGGGTAACCTTTCCCTGTCGTCCTGAGAATAATGGTGTGAAACAGGAATGTGTGAGTGCATCAGGACGCAGTGGAGGCGGGACTCACTGATGCATTCTGACACATTCATCTGATGGTAGCACTTCAACTGCATTCATTATGTAATCTGTGGTTAGATCGGTCCTGATAATAAACACCTTTTTCTGATGCATTATTGTCAAAATGAGACAATCTTAAACAGCTGAAAATAATAATAATAATAATAATAATAATAATAATAATAATAGTATTGTAATTTCACCCCTTTAAACAGCAATTAGTTCGTGATTAATGATAATATTCAGATAATATACTGGAACATTTACATTAATGGTTTCTCCTTACTAATTAAACTAACATTATTGTCATGTATTGTACCATATATGGCCCAAATATATGGCACAAAAACCGTTTTTATTTGGACAGATATATTGACCAGGAAATGATTATGATAAATTATATTGGGTCCAATTTTAGTAAACTATAAACAAGCCATTAGACATGCACCATACAGTTAGATTTAGGGTGTGTTAGTGTGTTTTTGCTATCGTAACGACGGGAAAAGTACACCTTACGCGGCTCGAAATGAGCAAAAAGCTTGCACTAATTCTCTTAATTAATCATGGGTCTATTGATTTTTTGTTTAGATTATTAGTTTAGATAGAAATATTGGTGTCAGAAGTGGTTTATTATTAAGATAGCATCTGATTGGATAAAAAGTAAGCTTTTCTTTCACTCAGCTTTTATAATTATGATAATGTTTGTTTTATACTCTGGGAGATTTTTATAGAAATAAATTTGATATCACAAAATATATCATCTTGCTTATAGTATTTTATACTTATTCTTAAATAAAGTGTGCTCTGTTTTTGGGCCAAAATAACATTTTTAACTTTTAAAAGCAGAAATACTGAAGTGCAGTGTTTTTCTACATTAATTATCCATAACATTAAAACCACTAACAGGGGAGGTGAATCACATTGACATAACATATCAAATTAATCAATAAATCAATCAGTCAACCTTTACTTAAATTTGGAATAACACTGAGGTTGACCCTCATTTACAATGTAACCAAGCTGAACATTATATAGAACAAGGGATTGATAACAGCAAGTTGGAGTGTTCCATAATATATATGCACACAAAATATACACCATTATGTATTAAGCATATTTTTTTTAAACAATAAAGAAAAAGACAAATTGTAATAATTGTCATATTCTGTTTCTATTTTAGATTTGTTTTGATATTTAGGATGTGATTCTACAGGTATTTTTGTAGAAGTCTTGATATTTGCAGTTCATTTGCAATGTTGTGGCTGATTATACTCATACTTATCTATTCTTATTTAATTTTATATTGGTATTGTCACGACTGGCTCTAGGCCGTGACAAATGAATGGAAGACACACAGTGTTTAAATGGCAAAAAATATAAATTTAATGAAGAAATTAGAAAAAGGTTCATGTCCAGACATTTATAAACAAAAAGGCGGCCCAAAGAAAACCTACGTATCAACAAAAAACAACTAAAGCATAATGTCAAACAGAACCAAACCAAGCAGGCCCAGAAAACTGAGCTGCCTGCAGCAAACAGAACAAAAGAAAGGCCTCCCGCAGCACACCTACACAGGTGCATATATTGATTAGGTCTGTAGCCCCACCCCCTAACACCCAATCAGGGGACAGGCACGTCACACACCCCCCCCTTAAAAAAAACAAAAAACAAAAAAAAACAAAAGAAAAACAGAACTCCAACAGCTTTGATCCAGTCCTGCCATCTCCATGTTTCAAGTCCACTCCACACAACCTCATTCACCAGTCTCCACCAGCAACCCTGGCGCCTAGGAAGCAATTTAAGGTAGAGCCAAGAGGGAGAGAAAGCAAAAGAGAAAAATTAAAACACTGGAGAAAAACAAGACAGCAGCCTGAATTTATTTACCCAGTGGACCACGGGACAGGGCATCAGCAATTACATTATCCTGGCCCTTGATATGCCGTATGTCTAGGTGGTACCCCTGTAAAAACAGACACCATCTCATCAATCGCTGGTTCGGATTCTGTAAAGAATGCAAAAAAGTCAAGGGGTTATGATCAGTATACACTACCAGAGAACAAGCCGTACCCACATAGACCTCAAAGTGTTTCAGGGCCCAAATTAGGGCCAAAGCCTCCTTTTCTATTACAGAATAATTCAACTGGTAAGAATTAAATTTTCTTGAGAAAAAACCAACAGGGTGATCAACCCCATACTCAGAAGCCTGCATCAGAACTGCCCCAGCACCAACATTGCTGGCATCAACCTGCAATTTAAAACACTGATCCAAATGAGGTGCGGCTAAAACTGGAGCGACTGTTAGAAGTAGCTTTAATTCCTCAAAAGCTTGCTGACAATTTGGAGTCCAATCAAACTTAACTTGATTTCGTAGCAAATTAGTAAGGGGTGCTGCCACTACTGAGAAATTTCTGCAGAAGGCACGGTAGTACCCAACCATCCCAAGAAAACGCATCAATTCTTTTTTTGTGACTGGAGGAGGAAACTGGTCAATAGCTTGCACTTTCGACTTCAACGGGCACACTTTTCCCTGCCCCACAACCATTCCCAGATAGTTAACAGTAGCCTTAGCAAACTCACATTTTAACAGGTTGATTGTAAGATTAGCTTCAACAAATCTATCAAACAACTCCCGCATACGAAGAAGGTGAGTGTCCCAAGTATTACTGGTCACCACAAGATCATCTAGATAAACTGCACACCCTTCTAATCCAGAGACAACACGATTCATTAATCGCTGAAATGTAGCGGGAGCATTTCGAAGTCCAAAACTCATGACTTTGTAAGAGTACAAACCAGATGGTGTAATGAAAGCAGAAATTTCTTGGGCTCTTGGTGTTAACGGAACCTGCCAATAACCTTTCAATAGATCGAATTTGCTTACAAACTGGGCAGCCCCCACCTGATCGATACAATCATCCACCCGTGGCAAAGGAAAAGAATCAGGCTTGGTCACTGCATTTACCTTTCGATAATCTGTGCAGAACCTGAAAGAACCGTCAGGTTTATTTACCAACAAACATGGAGAGGCCCAGCTGGAGAAAGAGGGTTCTGCTATGTTGTTTTTAAGCATGTACTCAACTTCTCTATCCAACCAACAATAGGCAACAAGGCCAGGACTTGGTCACCTGGCTGAAACACACGAACCTCTGACCGACGATCAAACAAATGCTTCATCTTATCCTGGGAAAGGCTTAACCTTTCCTTAGCAAACTGACCAGCCTCATAGAGACGCCTTTGAAAATCACTGACATAACCTAAAACATGATTAGGTGGCTCCGACATTTTTTAAACTATCAGTCAACAGTGACAACGGACCACGCACACTGTGCGCAAACACAAGCTGGTTAGGGCTAAATCCTAAACTTTCCTGGGACGCCTCCCTAGCAGCCAACAATAACCACGGCAACCCTGCTTCCCAATCATCTTGCATTTGAACACAGTAAGAACGCAGCAAAGCCTTCAGTGTCTGATGAAATCGTTCTAATGCTCCTTGGCTCTGAGCATGATAAGCAGTAGCTTGGTTATGTTTTACATGAAGCTGCTTCAATACCTGGCTAAACAAACTAGAAGTAAAATTAGACCCTTGATCAGACTGTATAAATCGAGGGATTCCAAAAACTGAGATAAACTGTGTCAAAGCTTTAACCACAGATTTTGCAGTGATAGACCGAAGGGGATAGGCTGCAGGATAACGTGTGGCTTGACACATCACAGTCAGGAGATAAGTACTCCCGGCTTTGGACTTGGGTAAAGGGCCGACACAGTCCACAATCAGATGTTCAAAAGGCTGACTAATAGCAGGAATAGGGTAAAGTGGAGCAGGTTTCAATGTTTGATTGGGCTTACCCGTTAACTGGCAAGTGTGGCAGGTCTTAATGTATAAAGATACATCCCTTTTTAACTTTGGCCAAAAGAAATGCTGAAGTATCCTATTGTAGGTCTTTTTAACTCCCAAATGTCCTGACGCATCATGCGCAGTTTGCAGCACCAGACAACGAAACTCTTTGGGAACTACAATTTGCAGAATGGAGTCTCCCACAAAATGAACTCCATGAGGAACCCATTTTCTCACCAACAGTTCATCCTCCAGGAAATAACCTGAAGATACATCCTCAATAACATCAGCAGGTAGAACTCTGTCAAACAACTCACTGAGAGAAGGATCAGCCACCTGCTCCCTAATCAACTCATCACGGGAAACAGAGAGGGAAGAGGGAATTTCGACTGTTTTACCCTCAGAAATTTCTGTTGGAGACAAAGGAACAGAGGTTAATGGTGTTTTACTCATAGCACGTGTCACAGCACAAGAGTTGAATATCTCAGGGGAAACATCCTCCAAAACACCCATCTGACTGTTTGGTGTTAAAGTTACAACCAAAGATGGAGAACCATTTACCCAGACACGGTCACCAGCAAGATTGTTTCCTAGAATCAAATGCACCCCCTCTACTGGCAAACAAGAACGTACACCCAATTCTACCTCTCCATTAACAAGATCAGATGACAGAACAACTCTATGTAGTGGAACAGTCAGTACTTTTAATCCAATTCCTCTAATTAAGACATCACTGCCTGTATATGAATTAGAAGAAAAAGGCAACACAGACTCTAATATAAAAGATTCTGACGCCCCAGTATCCCTCAAAATACGAATGGGAACTTGCTTCGCAGAGCCAACCAAGTGAACAGAACCCTCTGTAACAAATGGAACATACTTTTACTTTTTACAATGGAACATACTGTTCCATACATGTAACAAATGGAACAGATTTTAATATAGCCTTAATGTTCTCCTTTAAACGCTTATCAGTGATTGATAACCCAACATCATAATGACTAGCAACTTCAAGCAACTGATCTTTAGAAAACTGATCCAATAGTCCCTCAGAAGGAGACTCAACAAATTGACTAACAGAAGCCATAGTTAACCAGGGTAAAATAAGCAGCCAAACAACTCAACAGGAGGGGAGGGAAAATGCAATTGCAATTCCCACTAACTAATAAACAAAACTACCTAAACTCAACCTAGTCTTCATACAACTTCCAAGAGTCAAGTCTCTTTAAGCACCCAAATACCAGTAGCGTTGAAGTCCCCTGGCCAAGGCCACAAAACCCAACCACCATGGCGGTGCCCTCAACCCAGAAGTTGTACAAAAATAAAAAAATAAAACAAAATCCCTCAAAATCCACCCCCCAAAGAAAAATGGTGTGCCCAAACACGGACACCCCACTAAACCTACCAAAAGGGAACTGCAACACAAACCCACCCCACCCTGCAGAGCTGTACTCACCCAGAGAAGACCAAACAAATCCAAAGCAAAGCAGGCCCAGCCAAACAATCCTACATGAACTCAAACCAAATCAAACAAAATCCTATACAACCAAAACAAAGACACTGTATGTCCCCATTTAAGCAAAAAAAAAGAGAAAAAATAGGTAGGACGAGCCCCCACATTTGTCACGACTGGCTCTAGGCCGTGACAAATGAATGGAAGACACACAGTGTTTAAATGGCAAAAAATATAAATTTAATGAAGAAATTAGAAAAAGGTTCATGTCCAGACATTTATAAACAAAAAGGCGGCCCAAAGAAAACCTACGTATCAACAAAAAACAACTAAAGCATAATGTCAAACAGAACCAAACCAAGCAGGCCCAGAAAACTGAGCTGCCTGCAGCAAACAGAACAAAAGAAAGGCCTCCCGCAGCACACCTACACAGGTGCATATATTGATTAGGTCTGTAGCCCCACCCCCTAACACCCAATCAGGGGACAGGCACGTCACAGTATGAAGTCAGTTGTGATCAGATAGATCAGAGATCGATGCCTTTGATAAGCATGTGTTTGACCCAAGGTGGCGGTCAGCGGGAGATTCCCCGTCGGTACAGCTGCCTGCTGTTATCTCTGAAGGTCAGACACAGTCTCTTTACTGTAATTGATGAGCTCCAGCATATTGATCTGTTAGTTGTTGGTGCTGGTAAGACAGGAGGTTTGACTAAATGGACATACATTAATTCAGTGTGCTAACATAGACCTCCATTCCAGCCAGGCAGAGTAGATAGGGCTGCACTGTGAATATAATGTTTTGGGTTATATACACGTTTTCCAAGCATTTAAGTTTGATGTACGGCTTAAAAAAAGGTTTGAGTTTCAAATTAAAAACCTCTGGAATATAATCAAGAGGAAGATGGATGATCACAAACCATCAAACCACCAAACTGAACTGCTTGAATTTTTGCACCAGGAGTAAAGCAGCATAAAGTTATCCAAAAGCAGTGTGTAAGACTGGTGGGGAGAACATGATGCCAAGATGCATAAAAAACTGTGATTAAAAAACAGGATTATTCCACCAAATATTGATTATTTCTAAACTCTTAAAACTTTATGAATATGAACTTGTTTTCTTTGCATTATTTGAGGTCTGAAAGTTCTGCATCTTTTTTGTTATTTCAGCCATTTCTCATTTTCTGAAAAAAATACTCTAAATTACAATATTTTTATTTGGAATTTGGTTAATAGAACACAACAATGTTCCATTTACTCAAACATATACCTATAAATAAGCTAAATCAGAGAAACTGATTTAGAAAAGTGTTTAATTTTTTCCAGAGCTGTATATTTAGATATACAAGAGGTTTTACTTAAAGTGGACACATTCATATGACATACCTTTTTTACATAAGTTAGAAAATTGTCTGTGCGCTATACAAAACATGTTTATAAAGTTCTTTACACAAAATCACTCCCACATAAACATAAAGATCTCACCAGCTCTATTTTTTACCAGTTTTAGTCCCTTTCAGAACAAGACGCTTAGGGGTTTTGTCACTTTTATGCAATTATTTGCTATTATAAACTGTTGCTGGCACCACCTCTTGTTTATGGTAAGAGTTTACCACAGGTTAGTGTTAGGTTGTGCTTAATGTTTACACATGACCAATTTTTGATTTATTCCAAACTGTAATAGAAGCAAAAAACACATTATTTTAAAAAAGCCTAAATCTCCCTCATCTGCTGACTTGCCACAGACAGTTGGTACAGATCCCTCCCTCAGATGAAGTCTGCTGGCTATCTGCGATAGAACACAAAACTCATTATTTGAACATTCTTACACCTCCCTAATCTACGGACTTGCCATAGACAGTAGGTACAGATCCCTCCCCCCAAAGAAGTCTGGCTAATCCTGCTGCATACTGTCTGACGTTCTCAGCCATTAGACCGAAGTTGCTTTTCTTCAACTGATCCAGTAGAGTTAAATGGGTTTTGTTTTTAAATGTAGACAAGACAGATTTTAAGGTTAATGAACCCAACTTTCATTATTAAACTATTTTAACAGATTCAGGACTACAGTAATTATTATAAAATTACAACATGTTCTATATAATCAGTGGAGCTGAAACAGTAATGGACAATAGTTGTAGACACAAGGAGGTGGTCAGAAGGTTGCTTGATGCTTGATCGGGGTATGTGTGGGTGAATATGAGCCTGAATCTAAAGTCTGGACATGTTTGGACTGGTCTACAGACACAGTGAGACACGGCGAGTGGTGTACTGATGAGTGGAGAGTATGAGAACATGATGGGCTGTGCTTTGCCGAACATACGGTACATACGGTAGTGCCAGCACATATGTGGCTAGATGACTTCATATTTAGGCTCTGAGGAGGCTTCGCCTGCTGTTTCCACTGATGCCCCCCTCCACCCCGTACACCCACTCTCTGCCCAACATGTGTTCCAAAATTAATTTCCTGTTACGTATGCATTTATTCATACATTTGACTGGAATCCAAATTTGCATCGCCTTGCAAACAGGGCTTTTGTGTTTTCTGCCCAGTAGCCCTCATAACACTCGCTTCCATATCGTCCTGGACGCATCGCGCTGGCATTTATTCGTGGACGCCTCGCTGTTTGAATAATGTGTTCATGGAGGCGTTCACTGCTGTGCTCCAAATGGGTAATCTAATGCCTTTATTTATGCCTGCAAATGTTACCTGGGCTTTCTTCTCCTCCTTTCTGTTCCCTGTCAAAGTTTGTTCCAAAATAAAAACACTATTTTTAATACAAACCTAAATCAGAAAAGATTGGGACAGTATTAGGACTTACATTTCCTTTGAGTTTTATTTGACTGCAGGCAGTATAATTCGTATATATACATGATTAATTTGATACACATCCATTGCTGCATTTCAGCATCTCAAAAATTATTCAGTATCTCGAAATAACAACTTACAATCTTGAAACTGTGAAATAGCATCTCAAAATGATAAGATAATGTTTCAAAATAATGTATTGCTCTCTCCAAATAAGGACTTAGTATCTCATTAGTAACTAATTTCTTGGACAGGGACTTTTATATCAGGATCTCATTTGACTAAATCTTTCAATATTTCGAGTGCTCTTTGCTAATGCTGACCTTACACCAAATGATTTTCAAGCGCTCAAACTGTCATGGACAAATTTCCAGTGTTGGGATAAAATGGTGAGAGTGTTGTTAGAGTGGAGTTGAGGTCACGTCATCTCGATGGTTCAGTGTAAGATGGTTAGGATTAAAGGTTTAGGTCAGTCTTTTTCACTTCCTGCGTTCAGATAAAATCAACCGTATTTAATGTTATCATAAGTCTTAAGACTTTGGTCATGCAAATATTGATGTGAACTATGTCAACAACCAATAGGAGAGCTACGGGAAGCCACAAGCCAAATGCAAGAACATTTTTGGAACTGGGGCGGGGATTGAACACAGGCCACATAATTTATAATTATGACATATTAATATTAATTAATAATAATTCATTATAAATAATCTCAGAAAGAATCTAGATGCTAGTCTTGCAAAGAGTGACCCTGCAAGATCCTCAATCTTTGCAAAATCTTAGTCTGTGAGGAAAAAGTCTGTGAATTGTCTTTAGATGTGAGAGGGTGTCAGATTTAGTCTATTAGCCCCTTAATAGGTCAGGATTTTTGTCAATTGTCTGCTTGATATTACACCACAAAATCTTGAGGATTTCTATTCAAGCATTACATAAAAAAAGCTTTAATGTTTGATAATGAACATTACTGAAAACATGATTATAATTGTAATAGAAAATATAATAAAATATTTAAGTAAATGTGCTAATGTCAAAATATATTAAATAAAATCATAAAATTTTCTTTTTCCTGAACTTCATAATCATATCAAAAATCATATCAAACAGTTCATGTCTCCAAACCTTTTTGTTATGTTTGTCTAGTTTTTACATCTAATTTCAATCCTGCAGAATTTGTGTTGATTCCTGATTGATTCCTGTTACAGATCTGGAATTATTAAGTGGAGTAGAGAGAAAGCAGGCAGCTTCTCCAAATGTCCTGTAGGAGATTTCAAGGCCTCAAATTTTCAGGATGTAAATAAAAGGGGTGGGCAATATTATATCGTATACAATATATTGTGACACTCAAATATCATGATATTAAAAATCCATATCGTGATAACAGGGCTGTTCTGTCTTAAAAGTAGTCTATTATTTACTGTGAAGCTTTAGGTGTATTTATTGTATAATTGTTTTAGTTTGCAGTTTATATGCATGCACTAAATATTCTGCAATATTATTTGCTGCATTATATTATTTTATGCTATATTATTTATTTTGCCACATTATGATTATACTGTTATACTATTATACTATATTCCTGAAATGAATGAATTATTTTAGTTTTCCTATATCACCAAGTATATCGTTATTGCAAAAATACCCCGAAATATCGTGATATTATTTTAGAGCCATATCGCCCATCCCTAGTAAACAAGTTATTTTACTGCAGAAAAAATGGTTTTGTATAACCTAA